>NC_134364.1:96905122-96920122 GCF_048569485.1 Anomaloglossus baeobatrachus | reverse complement strand
AAAGGAGTTGACCAACATATAATTTGCGAGTAACTAGAGGTATTGACCAACATGGAACAATCTGTGAGTGCCCAGATATCGTGACCAACTTATAGTCAACATGTAGGTGCCTCGGGATGTTGATCAATATGTAGCCAACTTCTAGGCACCCAGGGTTCTTAAAGAACAAATAACCAACTTGTAGGTGTCCATGGATCTTGACCAACATGTGGCCAACCTATCGATATCTAGGTATGTGTGGGATAACTGTGGGATAATGATCAATATGTAGGTGTCCAGTGATGTTCACCATCATAGAATGAAGCTATGGGTGCACAGTGATGTTGTCCAATATCTAACCAACCTGTGGTTACCAATGTACAACCAACCTGTAATCGCCTAGGGATGATGAGTAACAGTTAACCAACCTGTGGGTACCTAAGGACGTTGACCAACTCATAATGAACATGTAGGTGCCGAGGGATGGTGATCAATATGCAATCAACTTTTAGGCACGCAGGGTTCTTAACGAACAGATAACCAACTTGTAGGTGCCCATGGATCTTGACCAACATGTGGCCAGCCTATCGAGATCTAGGTATGTGAGATATTACTGTAGGATATTTATCAATACGTAGGTGTTGAGTGATGTTCACCAACATAGAATGAACCTATGGGTGGCCAATAATGTCCAATATGTAACCAATCTGTAGTTGCCAATGTATAACCAACCTGCAATCAACTTGGGATGATGATCAACATTTAACCAACCTGTGAACACCCAAGGACATTGACCAAGTCATAATCAACATGTGGGTGGCCAGGGATGTTGACTGACATATAACCAATTTGTGGATGCCCAACACCGTAACAGTTAACAGTACCAAGTTCTCATTTCTGTCCAATCCACCCAAGTTCTCCGAGAAGTCATGAGGCCCTTTTGAGCTATGATCCAACAGCTTCAAAATAGACAAAACTATAAGAAAGAACCATATAAAAAAAACGGTAATTAATCTCTAGATTGCTAGCTCTTGGGTCAAGCAGTGAAAACCCCCCACAAAACCTTTTCACTCAAGCTTGGCCTTCAGTGCTGGATGCAGCAGTATTATACAGGCAGGATTATCCCTCACAATTAACACAATACGACTGGAAAACAGGATAGTCAGAGGGTTTTTGTGTTCGCTGTCCCCCTCCCCCGCCTCCCGCCATGGCACAGGCAGCGGCTCTGCACTGATGTTGCAAGATGCTAAGGAAGCAGCCAGCTGTGTTTTAGGGTGGACGGAGAATAATGTGGGAGTTGTGCTTTGCAGAGCCAGCAATGTGGCCTTCTCCAAGAGGACAGGACCTGGAGAGGAGGCACATCTGGGGGGATGGAGGTCCACATTTACCCATTTAGAAACTTCCCTACAGAGAAAGGAAAACTTTTTCTGTCATTCCCTCGCTCTTCCTCTACTTCTTGTTCTCATCGATCATAATCTGCAAGGTAATGAGTGATTAAAAAAAACGTGAAAAACATTTTGAAAGTTTTTTCGTGTTTTTTTATTTTTCTGGATCAACACATCATAACAAAAGGAAATAGGTTGAACTTGACCATTTTGATTAACTCTTTACTTTCACAAAGTTTTTCTCTTTGAGAAAGTTTTTCTCTTTCACAACTTTGTTTTTTCTTTCATAGTTTTTCACATTTTTTTTCTTTCTCTGGATCAATACAGTATAAACAAAGAAGATGGGATGACCGTCATGAACATAGCCATTCTGATTTTAACTCTTAACTTTCACAAAGTTTTTAATATTGTTTTCTTTTTCACAAAAATTTTAAATTGTTTTTTTCTTTACCAAAGTTTTTCAGGTTTTTTTTTTCTTATTCTGGTTCAATATAGCATAAAAAGTGAAAATAAGTTGTATTTAAAGAACGTGACCATTCTGATTTTAACTTTTTCTGACAAGGTTTTTCATGTTTTTTCTATCAAAGTTTTTCACACTTTTTTCTTATTCTGAATCAATACAGTATAAAAAATATATAGCTTGGTGATTATGAACTTTGCCATTCCAAGATTAAATAACATTTTTCAGTTTTTCTCTTTTACAATTTTTTTTCTTCTTTCGCAAACTTTTTCGTGGTTTTTTTCCTATTCTGGTTCACTACAGCATAAAAAATGATCGCAGGTTGAACGGCTTAAACTTTGCCATTCTGATTTTAACTTTTATTTGGACGCTTTTTTCCAAATGTTAGAAAAAGTAAAACGCATTTTCATTCAGAAGGTTTTTCATGTTTTTTCTTTGATCATGTTTTTGATTTTTTTTTTCTTTCATTTTTTGGATTAACGCAAAGATAAAACTGAAAGTAGGTTGAACTTCATAAGCTTGACCATTCTGAATACACCTTTTTCTTTTACACAGTTTTTCACAATTTTTTTTTGGGGGGGGGGGGAAATTAAAATAGGATGAATATTGCTATTTTGATTGTAACTCTTATTTGGACCATTTATCCCAATTTTTAGAGGAAGGAAAACCCTTTCTGTAGTAACTTTTTCTTTCGCAAGGTTTTTCATGTTTTTTTTTTCCTGTTTCTGGATTAACACGGTGATAATAAAAGTATATTGAAGTGGTCCATTCTCATTTTAACTTTTTGGGGGGACTCAAATGTTATAGATAGCCACAAAAGTGGTTATATATAGTAGGTCTAGAGCTCAGAATGCTAATATGAGGATAGCAAAAAAAACGTGAAAAACTGGATGATATTAAAAAAAAAAAAAAAAATCACAGAGATTTTTTTTCTTTTTTTTTTCACGAAGTGTCCAGGAATTTGCGGACGGATGGAGACCGTCACTCCGAATTCTCGCCCTCTAATCGGAAGGCGAGGTGTTAATAGGATGTGCCGAAAACACGAACAACAGCTCCGCGTGGAGTATGAATGAGCTGCATCCACCGGGGCAAATCCACAATGCGCGCAGTCAACTCTTCTTGACGTTACAATGGATGGCGTCCAAGAACCCCTTCCGCACACAATGCCTCCATCTACTGCAGAGCCTCTTGGGAAGCCGAGCCGCCAATCAACGCTCCACCGGTAGAGGCGAGATTGACAGGTGGTGTTACAGCAGTACAAGTGGCATGGGTGATGCGCCAACTCCTGGGAATCCCCCCATCAAGCTTCGATCAACAAGTTAGGCGCAGGATCTGACAGCTCGGCCTCTGAGGAGGTTCTGCAGCAGCCGTCACATTCTCGTAGACATCCGTAGAGACCTTGTAGCGGGAGGGTTAAATCTCTGGCAGACCCTGACTCATGCCACACTCATCCTTCTCTGCCCATGTCTGCGGTTCTGTATGAAATCAACATCTGCCCCCAGCACGACGGGCAAAAATCTGCTCGCATCAGCCCCGAACCGGCGGAAAGTTGCCAACCCAGCATTGCAAAGGGGAAAGAAAACGAGAGCTTTCCCCCTCCCTGAGTACGAAGCCAGAGGCGAGAGGCAAGGAACAAGTGACACATCTGTTTCTTCTACAGTCACTGCAGCCGGAGCTCAGGGTAGCGGTTCTAGGGGATGGCAGTGTATAGTGCAGATGCCGAGCACCCACCATACGTGTTGCTTTCTGGAATCATCTCTTACCATTCCCCCTAGACCATTGGACTGTAGTGGTAATTACCATCCTCTGGACTATTGAGGTACCCCAACATTAACCTTCTACCATACATACCGCTTACACAGACTTTGGGGGCACCATTCAGTATGGATCATAAGAGTACCTACTATTTCCTATATATCTGATATTCTCCTGCAGGTACTTGCAACTCATCTTATTCTATGGGGGTACCAACTATTCACCCCCTGCACATTGGGGTACTTAGTACTCATCTTAGGCTAAAAGGGTATCTTCTATTCACCCTAAACTATTGGGAAATTTAGTGCTCGTCGTAAGCTACAAGGGCACCTACTATTCACCCCAAACTATTGGGGTACTTAATGCTCATTGTAAGTTACTTATGATTCACCCCAAACTATTGGGGTACTTAGTTCTAATTGTAAGCAATGAGGGCACCTACTATTCCCCTTGAACTATTGGGGTACTTAGTACTCATTGTAAGCAATGAGGGCACTTACTTTTTCACACAAACTATTGGGGTACTTCATACTTATCATAAGTAACTTACTATTCACCCTGAACTATCGGGGTACTTAGTGCTCATCGTAAGTTACTTACTATTCACCCCGAACAATTGGGGTACTTAGTGCTCATCTTAAGTCACTTACTATTCACCCTGAACTATTGGGGTGCTTAGTGCTAATTGTAATCTATGAGGTTACTTACTATTCACTCTGAACTATTGGGGTACATCATCGGAATGTATGAGGTTACTTACTATTCACCCTTAACTATTGGGGTACATCATTGTAATGTATGCGGTTACTTACTATTCACCCTGAACTATTGGGGTACATCATCGTAATGTATGAGGTTACTTACTATTCACTCTGAACTATTGGGGTACTTAGTGCTCATTGTAATCTATGAGGTTACTTACTATTCACCCTGAACTATTGGGGTACTTAGTGCTCATTGTAACTTATTATTCACCCTGAACTACTGGTTTACTTGCCACTCATCTTATTGTATGGGGGTATCTACTATTCACCCCTACATATTAAGGGTACTTAGTACTCATCTTGAGCTACTAGGGTATCCACTATTCACCCTGAACTATTGGGGTACTTGGAACCCATTTTAAGCTTTGAGGTTACCTGCTATTCTCCCTGAGCTATAGGGGGAATTTACTGTTCTGATCGGACCATGGGGTTATGTAGTCTTCAGTTTATGCTATGAGAGTAGATAGTATTCACCCTGCACTATTGGGGTACTTAGTAGTCATCTTAAATTATGAAGGTACAGGGACTTCCTACTAATGTAATTGCACTATGGGATGACTTTCTTTCCCCCCTGACTATTTGCATCATCAAGTTCCCCAGGATAATTGCACTTAGGGGGTACTAGCCATGCACCGTGGGCTATAAGGGATGCACTGAGATCAGAAAACAGGGGGTCTTACCTTGACAAAGTGTGTAGGGCAGCGTAAATATCCATACGAAAAGAACAAGCATGCTCTCTCCCTTGTCTCCCGGAGTTAAATGACAATTAGTAGGGAATTCTCTATCCGAGTCGTTCGCTCCTGTGTGTTCCTAAGAAAACATATCCCAGACAAAGGGCTGATGTTCACCGGGAAGGATAAAAAACATGTATCTATAAAATCGCCTCCACAGAAAATCTCCAGTCCTGACTTCTCTCCCTCTCTTCTCTCTTTCTCGCTCTCTCCCTCTCTCTTCTCTCATGCACTAAAAAAAAAAAAAAGTCTTGGAATGAGAGGATGGATCCAGTAGGGGAATGAACCATTCGACTGGCAGGAGGGGGAGGGAAGGGAACATACTTTCCTAAACTCTCTGTCTCTGGCACATTTTTCCTTTCTCTCCCTGCACCAGAAAAACAAACTCACATTAAAAAAAAGAGAAAAAAAAAAAAAAGAAAAAAAAAAGTTAGCTGTGAGAGCAGAATGGGTGAGGGGGAGCCGGCTCGGGATCTGCTGATGTGAAGAAAGGAATTTGGGAATTTTTCATTTACTTATGTTGGGATTTTTTTTGCTTTTTTTTGTAATTCCCCCCTCCCCCACTTACATTGCACCCTCCCTCCTCCCTCCAACATTCCATATCTTGTCTGGAAGAAAGATTTAAAGGCTCATATAGAGTTTTTTATATATATATATTTTTATACAGATGGGTTTTTTTTTGGGACGCACTGTTAGATTGCAAGCTCTTCAGGCAAGAAAGACTGAAAAATGTGCTTATAATGTGAGGATTGTAGTAGCAGATGACATTAGAGTGCAAGCTCTGCAGGCAATGAGTTGTTTAGAAGCTCTAGGTAATAAATTACACGAGAGTTGAGTCCGCATAGCACGTTAGAGTGCAAGCTCTGCAGACGAGAAATATAATGGAGGCGTTGTAAGAGCAGATAACATTAGAGCGTAAGCTCTGCAGGAAAGGATTTCTTTCTCGCCTCTTCCTAATATTAAGGAGCAGAGGAAATTAGATTGCAAGCTCTGCAGGCAAGAAATAATTATAAACTCTGAATTACAAAAAGGGAGTTAAGTCCGCAGAGGGAGTTAGATTGCAAGCTCTGCAGACAAGAAATAAATTATAAACTCTGGATTACGAAAAGGGAGTTAAGTTCGCAGGAGTTAGATTGCAAGCTCTGCAGGCACGAATTAATGAAAAGCTTGGGTTTGTAATAAGAGAGCTGAGGCGGCAGAAAAATCAAGTGTGAGCTCTGCAGGCAAGAATTTCTTTATGAGCTCTAGTTAGTAATGTGGGAGTTGAGCCAGGGGAGGAGATTTCTGATTGCCAGCTCCGCAGATAGGAGATTATTAGAAAACTCTATAGAGGGAGCTGACATACATGTTGACTTTAGAGTGTAAGCTTTGCAGGCAAGAAATTCTTATATTCGAAGCAGCTAAGGGACGGTAGACAACAGGTGGGAATATTTGTACTTATTAATATACGGAAATCAGCAAAAATGGCACATAAATATTCTGGATCTGCCCGAGCCAATATGTATTACTGTGTCCTTCGGCAGCTCATCTCACTTCAAGAACACAAGGATTAGGCATGTTGAAATCAAGCTGTCCTATCCTTCTTTCTCAGGACCCTGACGTATCCATTAGATGGACTGACAACTCCTCCGGAAGGTTCTGGATGAGATGCTATGTCTTTGGAGATATGAACTATTGTCATCTGGGTAGGGCTTGTCTAAAATGTGGCAAGTATGATGCCAATGGACTTTCACTTGAGTGGCTTCAGCCATATTGTTCTCCCTATCCAAGGCATGAGTGATTATTTTGGCCCTCAATCCTTTTTTTTCTCACGTACCCATAAGATGGGCCGACAGCTCTTCCGGAGGGTTCTGGAAGAGGTGTTATGGCTTTGGGGACATAAACTATTGTCCTCCAGGTATGGCTTGCCCAAAATTTGTTAAGTACGATGTAATTGGACCATCACTTGACTGGCATCCGCCACATTGTTCTCCCTATCCAAGGCATGAGTGATTATTTTAGCCCTTAATCCTTTTTTTACCCATGTACCCATTAGATGAGCTGACAGCTTTTCCGGAAGGTTTTGGAAGAGGTACTATGTCTTTGTGGACATAAACTATTGTCCTTCGAGAAGACCTTGCCTAAAATGTGGGATGTATGATGTCGCCGGACCATCGCTTGAGTGGCTTCTACCACATTGTTCTCCCTACCCATGGGATGAATGATTACATTGACCCTTGATCACTTGTTTACCCACATACAGTACTATAATAATAATAATCTTAATTTCTATAACGCCAACATATTCTGAAGCGCTTTACAATTCAGGAGGATCATATACAAACACATAACAGTTATAGAAAATACAATAATTAGATGGAAAAAAAGACAACCCTGCTCGTGAGAGCTGACAATCTACAGTGCGGTGGGGGAGACGAGGTACAATTCTTATTTACAATGGCAGTCCAGCCATCTCAAGGAAAAGGGGGATAGATAATGGCTTCCTGGACCATTTGGCCAGAACCTTGAGATGCATTTGGGTACCATGGAATTTGACGTGGGGTTATATTCTGAGAAGACGTGGAGTGACTTTGTGAATTTAGTTTGGCTAGGAAGTGTGATAGGCCGCCCTAAAAAGATGCGTTTTTAGGGTGCATCTGAAGCTGAGTAAGTTGTGATTTGTCCTAACTTCTTGGGGTAGAGCGTTCCAGAGGATTGATGCAGCTAGGGAGAAGTATTGGATCTGAGAGTGGGAGGTTTGGATTAGTGGGGACGTTAGTCAAAAGTCTTTTGCAGAGTGTAGTGAACGGGTGGGATGATAGACAGAGAGGAGGGGGGAGATGTAGGGGGGTGCCGCACTGTAGAGAGTTTTATGGGTGAGAACAAGCAATTTGAATTGTATCCTGTGATATATGGGCATGCAATGACTGGCACAGAGCAGAGGCATCTGAGTAGCGGTTAGCCATGTAGGTGACCCTGGCTGCTGCATTAAGGATGGACTGTAGAGGGAGAGTCTAGTTAGGGGGAGACCAATTAATAGAGAGTTACAGTAGTCAAGGCGAGAGTGGATCAGGGCCACGGTGAGGGTTTTTGTTGTTTCCATTGTGAGAAAGGGGCGGATTCTAGAAATGTTCTTGAGGTGCAAGCGACAGGAGCGGGCAAGACATGGTATGTGGGAGGTGAAGCGAGCTTGCTGCCTAGGAGTTATCATGGTGCCACATACAGAGAGGGAGATGTTGAGTTTAGGGAGGTTAGAAGATGGAGGAAATAGAAGTAGCTCAGTTTTGGAAAGGTTAAGCTTCAGATAAAGAGCAGACATGACATTGCAAACTGCAGTCAGACAGTCACTGGTGTTCTGTAGAACAGCGTGGGTGAGCTCAGGGGATGAGGTGTATAGTTGTGTGTCATCAGCATAAAGATGGTACTGAAAGCCAAATCTACTGATGGTCTGTCCAATTGGGGCAGTGTAGAGGGAGAAAAGAAGAGGGCCGAGGACTGAACCTTGAGGGACCCCAACAGTGAGGGGAAGAGGAGAAGATGTGGAGCCAGCAAATGGTACACTGAATGAGTGGCCAGAAAGATAAGAAGAGAACCCAACATACCCATAACTTACCCATAAGATGGGCCTACAGCTCTTCCAGAAGGTTCTGGAAGAGGTGCCATGGCTTTGGGGACTTAAACTATTGTCCTCCAGGAAGGGCTTGTCTAAAATTTGGTAAGTATGATGTAAACGAACCATCGCTTGAGTGGCTTTCAGCATATTGTTCTCCCTATCCAAGGGATGAGTGATTATTTTAGCCCTCGATCCTTTTTTTATCCACGTACCTATTAGGTGGGTCAACAGCTCTTCCAGAAGGTTTTGGAAGAGGTGCCATTGCTTTGGGGACATAAACTATTATCCTTCAGGTAGGGCTTGCCCAAAATTTGGCAAGAATGGTGTCACCGGACCATCGCTTGAGTGGCTTCTGTCACATTCTTCTCCCTATACAAGGCATGAGTAATTATTTTTGCCCTTGATTCCTTTTTTACCCACTTACCCATCAAATGGGCAGACAGAAGGTTTTGGAAGAGGTGCTATGTCTTTGGGGACATAAACTATCGTCTTCTGGGAAGGGTTTGCCTAAAATTTGGCAAGCATGATGTCACCAGATCTCTTCTTGAATGACTTACGCTACATTGTTCTCCCTATCCAAGGCATGAGTGAATTTTCGGCTCTCGATTACTTTTTTACCCCTTTCGTCAGGCAGTTAAAAAAGTGGAATCCCCATAGATTGGAAAACCAATGTATAAGTTCCCACCGTTAGGATGCAGAGACCTGAGGTTGGGCCACATTCCCAAAGGGCCAATGTCTCCAGCTTTTGTGGGCTACTCAGTGATAATTCATTATGATAAGACTTAGGTTCCCAGAAAAAAATGAAAAATTAAAACTCCAACTCCCCCCGAGAATGAGAAAACGAGAGATCGTAGAGTTATGTGAGGACGACGCACAAACCATGTTCTCCCCCGCTCTGGTTTTATGGTGGTGATTTTTCTTCCTCGTCTCGTCTCAGCAGGTCTCTCTGCGGCACCTACAGCAAAAGATCCTCTTCTCTGGAAGCGCTGCCAATTATGAGCAGTGCCAGGCGCTCACAGGCTGCAGAGCCGATGATGCATTTGAGCAAACAAACCCTTCAGATGTAGGAGACAGTGGAACGTATCGGGGCAGTCGTCAAAACCAGAATCGCACTGTGAGGGACACAATCTGACGTTGACGCAACAGCTGCCAGGAGATCCACAAAACGCTGAGACTAGTGTGATATCAGGTCAAAAGGGGTTACACCGTGATTTTCTGTAAAGTTGAGGCTTTGTTCTTAAACATACGGTACTTGTGAATGGTATTCAGCAAAATTTGTCAAACATTTTAGGACACAAGCCACGTTCCCATTTTGAAGACAGTGCCCCATCAGTCACTTCCCCAGACAGGTTGAAGGACCACGTTTTACACATACGTATAGTCCAACAGAGGGAATCGTATGAAAAGGAAACAAGTGTAAAGATTAGCCTAGAAATAACCTTTGTCACAGGAGACCACTGAGAGCCCATAGATTCTAAGAACGGGGGTCGTAAATTCCGTGTGTATAAAGCAGTACTACACATGCATGACTATCACTCCATTCATGTCTATGAATCTACAGTGGTGGTACTGCCCATGCATTACCATGGATCCATTCACATCTATGGATTTACTGAGGTGGTACTGTGCATACATGACCACTGCTCAATTGACTTGTATGGATTGACAGAGGGGGTACTGCGCATGAGTGCATACTGCTCCATTCACTTGTATCGATCTACAGAAGTGGTACTGCGCATGTGTGACCACTGCTTCATTAATTTGTATGGATCTACAGAGGTGGTACTGCGCATGAGTTATAACTGATCCATTCACTGTATACAGTCAGGGCCAGAAATATTTGGACAGTGACACAAGTTTTGTTATTTTAGCTGTTTACAAAAACATGTTCAGAAATACAATTATATATATAATATGGGCTGAAAGTGCACACTCCCAGCTGCAATATGAGAGTTTTCACATCCAAATCGGAGAAAGGGTTTAGGAATCATAGCTCTGTAATGCATAGCCTCCTCTTTTTCAAGGGACCAAAAGTAATTGGACAAGGGACTCTAAGGGCTGCAATTAACTCTGAAGGCGTCTCCCTCGTTAACCTGTAATCAATGAAGTAGTTAAAAGGTCTGGGGTTGATTACAGGTGTGTGGTTTTGCATTTGGAAGCTGTTGCTGTGACCAGACAACATGCGGTCTAAGGAACTCTCAATTGAGGTGAAGCAGAACATGCTGAGGCTGAAAAAAAAGAAAAAATCCATCAGAGAGATAGCAGACATGCTTGGAGTAGCAAAATCAACAGTCGGGTACATTCTGAGAAAAAAGGAATTGACTGGTGAGCTTGGGAACTCAAAAAGGCCTGGGCGTCCACGGATGACAACAGTGGTGGATGATCGCCGCATACTTTCTTTGGTGAAGAAGAACGCGTTCACAACATCAACTGAAGTCCAGAACACTCTCAGTGAAGTAGGTGTATCTGTCTCTAAGTCAACAGTAAAAAGAAGTCTCCATGAAAGTAAATACAAAGGGTTCACATCTAGATGCAAACCATTCATCAATTCCAAAAATAGACAGGCCAGAGTTAAATTTGCTGAAAAACACCTCATGAAGCCAGCTCAGTTCTGGAAAAGTATTCTATGGACAGATGAGACCAAGATCAACCTGTACCAGAATGATGGGAAGAAAAATGTTTGGAGAAGAAAGGGAACGGCACATGATCCAAGGCACACCACATCCTCTGTAAAACATGGTGGAGGCAACATGATGGCATGGGCATGCATGGCTTTCAATGGCACTGGGTCACTTGTGTTTATTGATGACATAACAGCAGACAAGAGTAGCCGGATGAATTCTGAAGTGTACAGGGATATACTTTCAGCCCAGATTCAGCCAAATGCCGCAAAGTTGATCGGACGGCGCTTCATAGTACAGATGGACAATGACCCCAAGCATACAGCCAAAGCTACCCAGGAGTTCATGAGTGCAAAAAAGTGGAACATTCTGCAATGGCCAAGTCAATCACCAGATCTTAACCCAATTGAGCATGCATTTCACTTGCTCAAATCCAGACTTAAGACGGAAAGACCCACAAACAAGCAAGACCTGAAGGCTGTGGCTGTAAAAACCTGGCAAAGCATTAAGAAGGAGGAAACCCAGCGTTTGGTGATGTCCATGGGTTCCAGACTTAAGGCAGTGATTGCCTCCAAAGGATTTGCAACAAAATATTGAAAAGAAAAATATTTTGTTTGGGTTTGGTTTATTTGTCCAATTACTTTTGACCTCCTAAAATGTGGAGTGTTTGTAAAGAAATGTGTACAATTCCTACAATTTCTATCAGATATTTTTGTTCAAACCTTCAAATTAAACGTTACAATCTGCACTTGAATTCTGTTGTAGAGGTTTCATTTCAAATCCAATGTGGTGGCATGCAGAGCCCAACTCGCGAAAACTGTGTCACTGTCCAAATATTTCTGGACCTAACTGTAGATCTACAGAGGTGGTACTACGCATGTGTAACCACTGCTCCATTCATTTGTATGGATTTACAGAGGTGGTACAGCGCATGAGTTATAACTGCTCCATTCACTTATATGGATCTACAGAGGGGTACTGTGAATGTGTGCATACTGCTCCATTCACTTGTATGGATCAACAGAGGTGGTACTGCGCATATGAGACCACGGCTCCATTCACTTGTATGGATCTACAGAGGGGGTACTGTGCATGAGTGCATACCACTCAATTCACTTGTATGGATCTACAGAGGTGGTACTGCGCATGCGTTACCACTGCTCTATTCACTTGTATGTATCTACAGAGGTGGTACTGCACATGTGTGACCACTGCTCCATTCACTTGTATGGATCTATAGAGTGGGTACTGCGCATGTGTGATCACTGCTCCATTCACTTGTATAGATCTACAGAAGGGGTACTGTGCATGAGTGCATACCACTCCATTCACTTGTATGGATCTACAGAGATGGTACTGCGCATGCGTTACCACTGCTCTATTCACTTGTATGGATCTGCAGAGGGGGTATTGTGCATGAATGCATACCACTCCATTCACTTGTATGGATCTACAGAGGTGGTACTGCGCATGCGTGACCACTGCTCCATTCGCTTGTATGGATCTACAGAGGGGGTACTGTGTATGAGTGCATACTGCTCCATTCACTTGTATATATGACGTCTTGCTCTATCAGGACGTCACACAGTATTGTGCAATCTGCCCTTCTGCACAGTATCCACCTCCTCCTTGGTCACGGGTCCCTGACCTTTGGTGTTGCCAAGAACAAGCTAATCAAAACCCTAGGAACACTCTGCACCTCACCCACCAGATACACCAGTGGCTGACCTGTCTGGAATAGGGTCGCCCACTTGGGGGGTTGGTTAAGGGGAGGTCAGGAGACAGTGAGTTGAGTGGTGACTCTCGAGAGGAGAGGTCAGGAGCTGGGCTCCTTGAGACTACTAGGTGGCAGACGTTGGTCTGGGCCTGGTAGGAGCTGGACCCCGGTCGCAGGGGATCGTGACAAGGGGCATGGACTGTCGAGGAGGACAGCCATCACCGGGCAGGGACTGGGGCACGATGGGGTACGTGGAACCTAGGTCAAGAAGGAGCTTCAGGCGTCCTGACAATTTACCCGACGAGGACGGAGCCTTCAAGATCAGTTTTCCACCCGCTCCAAAATTGGGGTACTAGCGCAACAAGGGGGATAGGACTTTCCCACTACACGGTCCAGAAAATCCCAAGCGTGAATCCTGAGAGACAAGGTGCCAAGGCAAAGGTCACAGACTAACAGGCAACACCAATGGGCACAGGATCCAGGCGTGCTCCCTCCCAGTGGCAGCGGTGTCCAGAACTTTGGTTTACCTCAGTTGTCGGTGTCAGCGTTATTGGACTGAGTACGCAAGTGACCCTTACCTCCCCAATGGCACCTCCCCGTCGCCCACATCGAGTCCCGGGGCATTCCCCCTACCCGTGGAGGGGTTCAACACCTGGCTGCCCACACCATCGCCACCGGTACTCCCAATCGCAGCGTTGGTACTCCCTCTTACCACGGGTGGCGTCACGAACTTTAAACATACCATCCCATGTAAATACTTCCCCTTTATTCCGAGTAGCCGCGCGACCCCGACCCCCGGGTCCGGAGACCCCTCGAGCCACCGCGGATCCGGATCCGAGCAGCCTGGCTGCTGACACGGGGGCGGTACATATGAATCGACAGAGGGGGTTCTATGTATGAGTGCATACAGCTCCATTCACTTGTATGAATCTACAGAGGTGGTATTGCGCATGTGTGATCACTGTTCCATTCACTTGTATGGATCTACAGAGGTGGTACTACGCATGTGTGACCACTGCTTCATTCACTTGTATGGATCTACAGAGGTGGTACTACACATGTGTGACCACTGCTTCATTCACTTGTATGGATCTACAGAGGTGGTACTACACATGTGTGACCACTGCTTCATTCATTTGTATGGATCTACAGAGGGGGTCCTGCGCATGAGTTATAACTGCTCCATTCACTTGTATAGATCTACAGAAGGGGTCCTGCGCATGAGTTATAACTGCTCCATTCACTTGTATGGATCTACAGAGGGGTTCTGTGCATGAGTGCATACCACTCCATTCACTTGTATGGATCTACAGAGGGGTACTGTGCATGAGTGCATACCACTCCATTCACTTGTATGGATCTACAGAGGGGGTACTGCGCATGCGTGACCACTGCTCCATTCAATTGTGTGGATCTATAGAGTGGGTACTGCGCATGCGTGACCACTGCTCCATTCAATTGTATGGATCTATAGAGGGGGTACTGCGTATGCATGACCACTGCTCCATTCAATTGTATGTGTGACGCCCTTGCCTATCAGGTCGTCATAGGGTACTGTGCAACCTGCCCTTCTGCACAGTATCCAATCCTCCTTGGTTACGGGTCCTGGTCCTTTGGTGTTGCTAAGAGCTTAGCCAGTCACAAACCTAGAAACACTTTACACCATACCCACCAGACACACCATTGGGGGGCCTAAAGGGAATAGGGCCGCCCACATGGGGGGTTGGTAGGGGAAGGTGAGAAAGTGAAAGGAAAACTGAGAAAGGAGTGGAAGGAGTAGGAGGTAGTGTGGTGACTCTCTGATAGGGAGAGGTCACCGGGTTGGAGCAGGGCTCCTGTAGTACTAGGTGGCAGACGTTGGAACCCCAGTCGCAGGGGATCGTGTCAAGGGGCACGGACTGCCGAGGAGGGCAGCTGTCGGCCTTGAGCCATCTCTGGGCAGGGGCCAGGTCACGACGGGGTACGTGGACCCTAGGCCGGGAAGTAGCTTCAAGCG
>NC_134364.1:96515122-96525122 GCF_048569485.1 Anomaloglossus baeobatrachus | reverse complement strand
ATTACAAGTCTAACTATATGTCCTATCTAATGGTTGGGTCAGGTTTTGCAGTTTGGCAAAATTTGCTTGAATGGAACCCTGCAATACCAGACACAACCATTTGACAGGAGGGGTGCTATTTTGGTAAAGGAAGAAACCCCCCAAACTTTGTACAGGCTGCACATTGCACTAGGAGTGCTAACACTCACCCCCGTGTTATAAATCCATGGAACCATTCCGCAAACTGACCGTTCTTCAGCAGCTTCTTCCTCTGAGTCCTTTCGAACCATTGATATGTTTGGTCTTTTAGAGAAGCTCCGGGCTTTCTCGATGGCTCTTTGGGCACCACAGAGATGGAAGGTGAGGGGTCAATAGTCTAAGGAACAGAAAACATGACGGCTTAGATCAGGGGTCTCAAACTCGGCTGGGTGTATGGGCCGCACAGAGGAAAAAAAATAATTTGAGGGGCCGCATTCTTTGCAGGACAAAGTGACATTTTTATTGGTACCATATATAATATAATATATATATATATATATATATATTTCCTTTCTTGTAACTAATAGTCTTACAATTAGCACTATATAGAAATTTTGACCAACATCTTTTAGTAATGTTTCCCATATTGCTGTAACGTGCCTATCCTTGTCCCCTTGTAGTATTGTGCCCCATCCCACAGTAATGTGCCCATCCTTGTCCCCTTGTAGTATTGTGCCCCATCCCACAGTAACGTGCCCATCCTTGTCCCCTTGTAGTATTGTGCCCCATCCCACAGTAACGTGCCCATCCTTGTCCCCTTGTAGTATTGTGCCCCATCCCACAGTAATGTGCCCATCCTTGTCCCCTTGTAGTATTGTGCCCCATCCCACAGTAACGTGCCCATCCTTGTCCCCTTGTAGTATTGTGCCCCATCCCACAGTAACGTGCCCATCCTTGTCCCCTTGTAGTATTGTGCCCCATCCCACAGTAATGTGCCCATCCTTGTCCCCTTGTAGTATTGTGCCCCATCCCACAGTAACGTGCCCATCCTTGTCCCCTTGTAGTATTGTGCCCCATCCCACAGTAACGTGCCCATCCTTGTCCCCTTGTAGTATTGTGCCCCATCCCACAGTAATGTGCCCATCCTTGTCCCCTTGTAGTATTGTGCCCCATCCCACAGTAATGTGCCCATCCTTGTCCCCTTGTAGTATTGTGCCCCATCCCACAGTAATGTGCCCATCCTTGTCCCCTTGTAGTATTGTGCCCCATCCCACAGTAATGTGCCCATCCTTGTCCCCTTGTAGTATTGTGCCCCATCCCACAGTAATGTGCCCATCCTTGTCCCCTTGTAGTATTGTGCCCCATCCCACAGTAATGTGCCCATCCTTGTCCCCTTGTAGTATTGTGCCCCATCCCACAGTAATGTGCCCATCCTTGTCCCCTTGTAGTATTGTGCCCCATCCCACAGTAATGTGCCCATCCTTGTCCCCTTGTAGTATTGTGCCCCATCCCACAGTAATGTGCCCATCCTTGTCCCCTTGTAGTATTGTGCCCCATCCCACAGTAATGTGCCCATCCTTGTCCCCTTGTAGTATTGTGCCCCATCCCACAGTAATGTGCCCATCCTTGTCCCCTTGTAGTATTGTGCCCCATCCCACAGTAATGTGCCCATCCTTGTCCCCTTGTAGTATTGTGCCCCATCCCACAGTAATGTGCTCATCCTTGCCCCCTTGTAGTATTGTGCCCCATCCCACAGTAATGTGCCCATCCTTGCCCCCTTGTAGTATTGCACCCCATCCTAGTTCCCATCCCACAGTAATATGCTCATCCTTGCCCCTATCCTATAATAATGTCCCCAGCCTTGTCCCCATTCTATAGTCATGTGCCCATCCTAGTCCCTATCATACAGTAATGTCCCCATCCTATAGTAATAATGTCCCCATCCAATAGTCATGCCCCCATCCTATAGTAATGTCCCCAGCCTTGTCCCCATCTCATAGTAATGTGCGCACTTTGTCCCCATCCTGTAGTAATGGGGGGGGAGGGCAGTGGCTATAACTTACCGATTGCTCTCCTCGGCTTCCACAGATGCCGGAGTGAAGATGAGGGGAGTGGTCTCTGGCCACAGATCCACAGTGATTGGAGAGATCGGTCACAAGGCCGGTCTCTCCAATCAGAGCTGGGGGCGGGTGAAGCACAGGTCACCCAGCTCCAGGCAATGATCACGGCTACAGCTGCCCTGATATTGGCTGGATTTCAATGTTTCAGCGACTTTCAATGGCTGAAACATTAGTGGCTGTGATTGGCTGACAAACGCCCCTCAGCCAATCACAGCCTCCGTAGGTTCGGGGAGGAGACATCACCCCTCCTGAGGTTAGGCAGAGATCTTCTCGCCGAATCTAAGGTATTTGCAGCGATCGTAGCCACCGGGGCTGCGATTTCACCATGACGTACTGGGTAAGTCATGGGTTCTTAAGTACCAGGGAGCCATAACGTATCCAGTACGTCAGTTTGCTAAGGGGTTAATGTCCAACACACACACACCACACCACACCACACCCACACATTCTTCTCACATGTCCTGCTCTCCCTCCGCTGCCTCATCTCTGCTTCGTGCGGCTCCCAGGCCCGTGCCCCTGGTGACTTATCGCGGAAGCCGCAGTGTCACTGTCAGTGATATATGTGTGATGATTGTATTGCCGGCGCGAGAGCGCAGCTCCAGCAACACATTCATCTGACATGAAATGCAGACAGTGGCTGCGGCCCCTGGACCGCCGCGATAGTCACCGTGGGCACGGGCCTGGGGGCCGTACGAACCACCCTGAGGGGCCGCGTGTTTGAGACCTCTGGCTTAGATGCTGGCAGCTGTCTCCACCGTTCCTAATCCTGTTCATGTTCCTTAGAGAAGAACCATAAAATGTGGGGTCATCCAAGATGGTGGAGCTGATGGTCTTCAGAAAGACATGGAAGGGCAGAAATCAAGTGACCTTTCTGTAGAGCTGGGGTTCTGACCTTATTTTTGGCCTCTGTTGCGGACTCTGGGGGCGGATTTGCCCTTTCCTGGCACGATGTGGTGACGGTGACTGGTTCCTTGTTTGGAGGAATTGGTTTGAAAGTGCTGAAGAGGACGTGCGGGAAGTCTAGAGAGAAGAAAGTGTCAAGACGTGGGACAAGAAATCACAACAGCAATATTGTCTACAATCGAGCACTGCCCAGCCTGATGGTGCTAAATAGCAGTATCTTTATTAACATGAAAATCATCATAGTACCTTCCAGTGTCCACACCAATTCCTTGCAGATGTCTTTGGAGGGCTTTGACACCAGGACATCAGCACTGTAAAGCAACAGTGCTAACCACTGAGTCACCAGGCAATTTAAGTTATTCACATCCTAGTATCTTACCTACATGATAGTACTATACAATGCCCAAATAATAGTGTCAAAGAACAAAAACAGGAGACCACACAAACGTGCAGATGGTGGGATTTGAACCAGGACCTCTGAGCTGCAAGACTGCAGTGCTAACCACTCAGCCACCAGGCTACATATCTTAGTATCATACCTACATGGTAGTACCATATAGTAGTGTAAAGGGACAAAAGCAGGGGAGACCACTCAAACTCCTTGCAGATGGTGTCCTTGGTGGGATTTGAGCCAGGACCTCAGCGCTAGCAAGTCTGCAGTGCTAACCACTGAGCCACCAGGCTACATATCTTAGTACCATACCTACATGATAGTACCATACAGTGTCCAAATATTAGTGCCAAGGGACAAAATCAGGTGAGACCACTCAAACTCCTTGTGGATGGTGTCCATGGTAGGATTTGAACCCAGTACCTCAGAGCTGCAAGGCTGCACTGCACAACCAGGCTACATGTTTTAGTATCATACCTACATGATAGTACCTTACAGTGTCCAAATAGTAGTGCCAAGGGACAAAATCAGGGGAAACCACTCAATCTGCTTGTGGATGGTGTCCATGGTGGGATTTAAACCAGGACCTAAGCGCTGCAAGACTGCAGTGCTAAACACAGAGCCACCAGGATATATATCTTAGTATCATACCTACATGATAGTACCTTACAGTGTCCAAATAGTAGTGCCAAGGGACAAAATCAGGGTAGACCACTCAATCTCCTTGTGGATGTTGTCCTTGGTGGGTTTTGAACCCAGGACCGCAAAGGCGACAAACTGCAGTGCTATCCACAGAGCCACCAGGCTACATATCTTAGTATCATATATACATGATAGTACCATACAGTGTTCAAATAGTAGTGACAAGGGACAAAATCAAGGGAGACCACTCAAACTCCTTGTGGATGGTGTGCTTGGTGGGATTTGAACCAGGACCTAAGCGCAGCAAGACTGCAGTGCTAACCACAGAGCCACCAGGCTACATATCTTAGTATCATACCTACATGATAGTACCTTACAGTGTCTAAATAGTAGTGCCAAGGGACAAAATCAGGGGAGACCACTCAAACTCCTTGTGGATGTTGTCTTTGGGGGGTTTTGAACCCAGTACCGCAGAACTGCAAGACTGCAGTGCTAACCACTGAGCCACCAGGCTTCTTATGTTAAACAGGCATATCTTAGTATCATATCTACATGATAGTACCATTTGAACCCAGCACATCAGCACTGCAAAGCAAAAGTGCTAATCACTGAGCCAACAGGTTATTCATACAAATCCCAGTATCATACCTACTTGATAGTACCATACACTGCCCACATATTAGTGTCATACAATTCCTAAATAAAAATACAATACTAAGTACTTCAATCTTTGGTGGGATTTGAGCCCAGTACAGCAGTGTTGCAAAGCTGTAGAGCTAACCACTGAGCTACGGTTTAATAGTATCAGATATACATGATAGTACCATACAATGCCAAAATAATGGTTCAATATATTATCCATATTATAGCAGCATACACTGCCCACATAATAGTGCCACATATGAGTAATGCCTTCATCACAGTACAATATATTATGTATTGCCATCATATTCCACAGCACTTAGACTCAATATTCCCATTGCAGGTCACAATCTAAATTCCTCATATGTCTTTGGAGTGTGGGGTAAAACAGAGAGGCCAGATTTGAACCCAGACCACCAGTGCTGCAAACCAACAGTGCTAACCACTGAGCTACCAGGATACTTATGTTACCTACAAAATAGTATCATATCCACATGATAGGACCATATAGTGCCAACCTAATTGTACAATATATTAACCACATAATAGAACCATACACTGCTGACATAATAGTGCCTTATAACACTTGCATAATACCATAGTACCATATTTCCCACATAGTGGTGCCATGTAATGCCTGCATAACAGTACTATACTTAAAAGTATCATACAGTGCCCACATAATAGTGCCAAATAACATCTACATTACGGTACCATACAGTGAGCACATAATAGTGCCATACAATGCCTGCATAAAAGTACCATACAGTGCCCACATAATAGTGCCATATAACAACTACATAATAGTACCATACAGTGCCCACATAATAGTGCCATATAACAACTACATAATAGTACCATACAGTGCCCACATAAAAGTGTCATACAGTGCTCACATAATAATGCCATGTAACACCTTCATTATGGTACCATACAGTGCCCACATAATAGTGCCATATAATGCCTGCATAAAAGTACCATACAGTGCCCACATACTAGTGCCATATAATGCCTGCATAAAAGTACCATACAGTGCCCACATACTAGTGCCATATGCTGCCTGCATAAAAGTACCATACAGCGCCCACATAATAGTGCCATATAACAACTACATAAAAGTGCCATATGATGCCTACATAAAAGTACTATACAGTGCCCACATAATAGTGCCGTATAATAATTACATAAAAGTGCCATACAGTGCCCACATAATAGTGTCATATAATGCCTACATAAAAGTACTATACAGTGCCCACATAATAGTGCCGTATAATAATTACATAAAAGTACCATACAGTGCCCACATAATAGTGTCATATAATGCCTACATAAAAGTACTATACAGTGCCCACATAATAGTGCCATATAATGCCTACATAAAAGTACCATACAGTGCCCACATAAAAGTGCCATATAATGCCTGAATAAAAGTACCATACAGTGGCCACATAATAATATGTAATATTCACATAACAGTACCATACAGTGCCCTAATAATACTGTCATATAATGCCTGCATAATAGTGCCGTAGGGTGTCCTGCAGGTAGCTTTGAACAATTATTTCTGTTGCTCCAGGAAAAAGATCTGTGGTATATACAGCAGTGTGATCCCCCTCCCTTACAGCAGTATGGATATCGCACCTCCTGGCGGTATTGCTCACTTTTTGCGCTTTCTGATCATGCGATAAGGCTGATAACTTCTCACTTCCTACATTTCCTCTATATAGAAATGAACAGGATGTTGCACTCAGGCTGCGCAGTGTCTCACCATCGATCTCAAAGGGAGATAAGGGTCCGCCAGAAGCGTCTGACATCTGCTTATTCCCCTCTCCCCATTGAGAACACAAGCTCTTTTGTCCGACCCAAAGGCAAGGGTGTACCTGTGTGCTCTGGGATGAAATCGGGAAAGATAACTGGGGGCCAAAACAGTTAACCCCTTCAGCTGAACGACTCATTTAAAGGGGTCTTTTTAAATATCCATTTAGAAAATTCTAAGAATTTCTGGCACCACCTGTCATGAGTTGCATAAATGAATGTAAGAAGCTTTGTAATATGACTTGAGCCACTTCTCCCTGAACTCATTATTTCCTCATTGCTCTAATGGAGAGCACAGTGAGAGATCAGTGAGAGATCTCATGAAAGCTGCCTATTGATGTCTATGGAAAGAAAAAGGGACCCTCAGATCTTGCTGCTTTCTAAAAGTGTTAATCTCACCACAGAGCTGGATTCACAGCTACACTGCTTAGTTCTTATGTGTAATGTCCTCCATGAAGCTTGGTGCAGCTATCAAGGTCTGGCAGTTTCTCCAGTCAAGCTATATGCCCATCGCTCACAAAGTATTACAGCCTTAAGGGTAAAGTACCCATAATGAACATCCATCCATCATCCTATCAGCTCTAACCAGCTTCCCTGCCCCTGCTGAAGAAAAGCCTCCCGACAATATGATGCTGCCTCCACCATGTGTGACAGTGGGAATGGTGATTTAAGTGTGATGTGCACTCTTAGTTTTCCACTACACATAGCATTTTGAAATTTGGCCCCAAAAGTTCTACTTTGGTCTTAACTGATGAGTGCCCCTTCTTCCACATGACATGTAGGGGACACAGCTAATGTGGAAGAAGGGGCTCTTGTCAGATGAAATCAAAGTACAACGTTTGGGGCTAAATGCAAAACGCTATGTGTGACTGAAAACTAACACTACACATCACCCTGAAAACACCATCCCCACTGTCACACATGGTGGTGGCAGCATCATGCTGTGGGGAGCCTTTACTTCAACAAAGACAGTAAAGATGGTCAGAGTTGATGGGAAGATGGATGGAGCTAAATACAGGGCAATTCTGGAGGAAAAATAAGACTGCACATCACCCTGAAAACACCATTCCTACTGTCACACATGGTGGTGACAGCATCATGCTGTGGGGAGGCCTTTATTCAGCAAGGACAGGAAAGATGGTCAGAGTTGATGGGAAGATGGATGGAGCTAAATACAGGACAATCCTGGAAGAGAGCTAAGACTGCACATCATTCTGAAAACACCAACCCCACTGGCAGCATACAGCTGTTGGGAGGCTTTTCTTCAGCAAGGACAGTAAAGATGGTCAGAGTTGATGGGAAGATGGATGGAGCTAAATACAAGGCAATCCTTGAGGAAAACTAAGATTGCTATGTATGACTGAAAACTAACACTGCACATCACCCTGAAAACACCATTCACACTGTCACACATGGTGGTGACAGCATCATGCTGTGGGGAGACTTTTCTTCAACAAGGACAGTAAAGATGGTCTGAGTTGATGGGAAGATGGATGGAGTTAAATACAGGGTAATCCTGAAGGAAAACTAACACTGCACATCACCCTGAAAACACCATTCCCACAGTCACACATGGTGGTGGCAGTATCCTGCTGTAGAAAGGCTTTTCTTCAGCAGGAGCAGGGAAGTTGGTCAGAGTTGATGGGAAGATGGATGGAGCTAAATATAGGACAATCCTGGAGGAAAATCTGTTAGAGTCAGGAAAGAATCTGTGACAAGATGGGAAAATTGCTGATCACCGATGTCTCCATCCAATCTCAGTGAGAGAGAGCTATGACTTTTATGGCATTAATTATGTCCACCCATGACACCCAGAGCAGTTGTGCAGGTTCCATCCAGTATCTGCTGGCACTTACCTTGCTCGTAGTCGTACGACATCCCTGCAAGTCTGTACAAAATCTGTAAATGAAGCGGGTTCAAGCCGTGCTCGCTGCGTCTCAGTGGCAGGAAACAAAGTGCAAGCCACAACACCCGGCGATGTCGAGATGCTGACATAGATGTGAACGCGAGAAACTCGCCCCTCGACACGCACGTCATGGAAAGCAGTGCCCAGCGCAGCTGAGGTCGGCATTTTTGAAAAATGATCAGATCTTGTTTCTTCTTTTTAAACATATATTGTGTAACCTCCTCCAAAAATAATTCTTCCTGTTTACACCAAACAGTCACAGAGTGGAAATATCATTCTGTTTATGGAGCCTGTACTGAAAGGGGTTCCCTTATGTCATAGACGGGGGGCAGTGGCGTAACGTGAGGAAATCCACGGGGGCGGCAGTCTACGGGGGCTCACAATTTCATTTGCATTCACCGTCAAATGATCTCAAAGTGCTGTTCATTTTCAGAATACAGTATGTGAACCTTCAGTGCTGCCTATGCAGAGTACTGCAGGCAGTCGAGATTTGAAAGGGGTTCCCCTATGTTTAAATGGGGGAAGCACAGTTTATGGGGGCTCAAAACTTCACTGACTTCCACATAGAAATGATTGGTGTCTGAAAGCACAGCTTATTTTTGGAAAGCAGTGAGTGAACTTTCAGTGCTGCCTATGCAGAGCACTGCAGTCGGGATTTGAAAGGGATTCCCCTACACCACAAAAGGGGGCAGTGGGATGATGTGGGGGAAACCACAGGGGCTCAAAATTTCACATGCATCCACTGTCATTAATAATTGGCATCTGCAAGCGCCACTCTTTCTTGGAGAGCAGCGATTGCACCTCCATCGCTGCCTATGCAGAGCACTGTAGTCAAGCTTTTAAAGGGGTCTTCCTATGTATAAACAGGGGTAGCACAGTCTATGGGGAATCAAACCTTCACCCACTTCCACTTAGAAATGATTGGTGTCTGAAAGAACAGCTCATTTTTGGAAAGCAGTAAGTGAACTCCCAATGCTACCTATGCAGAGCGCTGCAGTCAAGATTTGAAAGCGGTTCTCTCCTATGTTTAAATGGAGGCAACATAGCCTATGGGATTAAAAATGTCACCGACATCCATTATTAAATGATCGTCATCTAAAAGTGCCACTCCTTCTTGGAGAGCGGCGAATGCGCATCCAGTGCTGCCTATACAGAGCGCCACAGTCGACACTTGCCATTGGATGTAGTGCTATTCATAAGCAGCAACTGATATGATACAGCTCAAGATAATGAAGTTTGTAATCTCATTTGCTGCCTAGGAAGAGCTCAACAACCTATGACAAAGGCATCTGAACTGCTGTGCTCTGCATAGGCAGCAACTGAGATGCCAGAAGATCCGGAGCTAGTGAAATTAATCCTAAAACAAGTCCCTTCTCATACTCCAATATTACAACCTCATAATTTGCCGTTGGATGATTGATTTCGTGTGGATTTCCCCTTTAAAAGTCAATCGTGCTGTTTGCAATACATGAGCATGCGCTCCCTCTACAGGAAGGAATGCGCACTGCATCCCTCCATCCTGCAGAGGGTTTTGTCTTCTTTTGTTTCACGGCGATGAGGATTTTACTGTAATTTCAATCACAGTAAAAATCATATTTCTGTTGAATTAATAGGAATGTTGGG